>NC_136878.1:32517058-32522058 GCF_949152265.1 Phoxinus phoxinus | reverse complement strand
TATGTGAAACTGCAAATGATATATGCAAATAAACTGCATACAGTGGCTCCAAAAAGTAAAGTGGCATCTGTAAACAAATTTTCATTTCTGACATAACTTACTGGCCTCAATGTGATTTTTAAATGTCTTTTAAAAACAATGTTTTATTTAAAATATAACAAACTTCTTTCTCTGAAATGTTTTGCTTTAAAAGTGTACTGCTGTTGTTTTAAAATAAATATTACTTGGTTTCATATGTTAAGTGTTATTTTAATATCATATATATAGTATTATAGTTTTTGTAAATGTTTTAAATTCAATTTTATTTTTATATTTTATTAGGTTTCTGTTCGTTTTTGTAATTTTCTTTTTGTGTCTCTATAGTTTTTTTTTTTTTATTAAGTTTTAGTTTATTAGTTTAAACTAAATTAATATGAGAACTGTCGCAATTCCATTCTGTAATTGAGTGTCCGAATACATTTTGGGGCCACTGTATTTCAGAAATTCACAAAGATTTATGCAACAAAATCAGAATACATGGTATTTGAGCAGTTGTTGAAAAAGTGGACTATGCCTTATATTTCATTGTCTTTTATGTCTTGTTTCACTGTACCACATTTCTGAGCTGTAGGTTTCTGTCTGCTCTGAATATGTTGTGTAAATTATGTGTTTATTGTACATGCTCGCTCACTCACACACTTTGTGTGGAATCAAAGATGCCTTAGTATTGTTGAAATCTGCTTAAATGGGCAAAGTTGGCAAATGAGTTTTACAAAGAATTTGCCACCTTTAACTTTAAAATAAGAGCAGCCAACCCAAATGTTGTTTTTAAACTGAGCTAATATTCCTCTAAGTCAGCAGAATCATGTTAAGGTTTATGAAAACACACTTTTGACTGTTTATATCATAAACTATGATACTAGAATTACAAGTAATTTGAGTACATAATACACATTACATAATCAGATTACTTTTTTAAGGTAAAGAGTAAAGTAACACATTTTAAATTTACAACTAAATATCTGAGTGACTTTTTCAAATAAGTAACGCCATACTTTTCCCCCCATTTAATGATCTCTACCTCTACTGTAAATGTGTATTTCCTTCAGCCTGAGGCTTATTCGTATCACTTTTGGAGTGCCTTTACATTTGCCAAAAATAGAACCTTTTTATGTTGTTGTTGTTGTTGTTGTTGTTAAAAAAACATACAAGCAAGCCAAGCTCAGGGAAAAAGTAATGTAAGGCATTACTTTCCATAATTAGTTACTTGTTTAGGGAATAACGCAATAATGTAATGCATTACTTTTAAAAGTAACTTTCCCCAACACTGATCATGACTGATTCTTATATCATTGAATAGAATGTCTTTGGTGTAAATGTGCCATAACCTGTAGAATCATGCTATGTTATTTAATTTGATGTCATGTGCATATTTTAGTCTTTTGGATCTTCCTCAAATGCACATTCTCTTTCCAAAGATAAATGGAGAAAAACACTAGCCTATAGAACACTGCCACTCATGTGAAACTATAATGTAAATCTACTAAAGACACACAGATAAAAACACGTTTTTTTAAATATAAATTTACAAAAAAACATGGTGATATTCACTAAGAATTATGTCCAAAATCGTCCAAAATGTGAGACCAGTGATCACATCCCATCAGCTTGTATTCTCCACATGTGATACGGAGAGATCGTCTCGATGTCCCATCACCAGGTGGCAGTATAACCACAGTAAGAGAAGCATGTGTTGTAGTGTTGATTTTGTGATATACAATCAATAAATATATTTTTACTGTTTTTGTACACGTTTCTGACTAATTAATGTGTAAACATTTTGTCTATTAGTAAAAAATATATAATGATGAAAGTTCTGTCATCATTTCCTCTCCCAAGACGTTGGTTTTGGTTCAGCTCTTTCAACATGGAGATTTTGGACAGAATGCTGGCATGTAGGCCCGTTTATATATGTGTAGGCCTATGGAAAATGCGGAATATAGTGAAATGTAACTGACATGGGGATGTCACGCAAGAAAATCACTACATTTAAACGGGTTTGTACTTGACTGGGCCTGCATGACAAGAGAATGTTTGTTTTTGGTGAACTATTCCTTTAATTAATAGACCTACGAAAATCTACACATTGAAGAAAACTTTTTATCCATAATGTAAAATGTGGAAGTTGATCTCAAAACACACCTCCCTTTCTAACAAACACATTAGTTCATTAAACATGCAGGGTATATATTAATGTTAAAAGGAGAGTTCACCCAATATGAAAAGACTGTTATCATTTAGCCTATACTCACCATGTCGTCCGAACCTTTGAGTTTTTTTATATTCTCGCATCGTTTTTGTCATTGACAGATCACACAACCAAAACATTCGTCCATCAAAAAGGTCATAAAGACATTGTAAAAGTAATCCATATGAATTGAGCGGTTTAATTCAAGTCTAGGAACATGATACCATATGAATGAACAGATTTAATTTAGGCTTTACATAGGTCTACACATAGAGCACAACAAATCTGGTAAGCTCAAACATAGGCCTATACTTTCCTGGGTATTCTAGAAATCAGGTTATGTGACATACCCTGATGTGTTTTTACTACTCAGATCAACAAGTTCACAATTTGTTTGTCAATTCCTCTCGAGTCTGTAATGGTGGGGGCCGTGGGGCTGATAGCCATGAATTATAGTCATTTCCTCTTAAACCTGGTCAGAGTTTGTGAACAGTTTGCTCAGAGGAAGGTGTGCCAGCATAGTGCACTTGTTGATCAGATTTGTAAAAACACATCAGGGGGGTATTCCAGAAAGCAGGTTGTGTGACATAGGCTAGTGTGTCAAAATGACCCGGCGCCCTAAAATGATACTTATTTGTCCAAATTTATTTGATTTAATTTTTATACCATTTTTGCAATTTTTGGGGAGATGTTTTATTTTATTTACCTTTAAATTACTAGATTTGATCATATAAATAAACAGTAGGCCTAGATGCTAATTTTGTAATTTATGCATATTCCTTTCATTCTTTCAACTTAAATTAAAAATAACTCACAATTTCATGCATACTTTTAATTCAGCTCAAAATATCTTACATTGGGTGTCTATGCCTCTGACATCTTGAGAAAAATAATAATAAATACATGATATTTCATGACTCCACCCACTATGTCCTTTTAGCTCTATGGAGCAAATGAGCAGTTCCGCTGGGTCCTAAAGTGAGTTTTTCATCCGAATGCATTCAGATACACATGTAGACATTATAAAATTATTTTCTGGTAAAGTTTTAGCATTTTAGTTTGAATTGTAAGCATTTTTAGGTTTTTCTATGTGTTCTGAAGCATTCCTCGCATTCCATTCCATTCATGTCAAGGATTTGTTACTTTTTTTTAAATTCCAACCATAAAACTCATAGAATCCATTACATTTTTGTGTGTGTGTATTCATGGTTTAGCTAAGTGCGACAAAATTACTAGGGTTTTGGACCCCTCCGATGAACACTTTTTTTTTTTAATCAAAAATATTTTCCGGGTCAAAATGACCCGAGGGAAGGATGAAGGAAGGGTAAGTAACCGGATAACCTGAACTTTTGGTTCCAAAAAAAGAGGTAACTTTCATGGTATGTAACTAAGTAGCCATATCAACCTGCATATCCTGTTTTTTGCATAGACATAAGGTTTTTTGAGGTTTTTCAACGCATGTGTGGGCAGGACAGATTGCGCATATTAGGCCTTATGCTATTAAAACAATGTAATGCTTATTTTATTATAATAGCTATATAATTCTAGTTATAGAAATATTTACTATGCTATAGGCCTAATGTTTTTTTATAATAAAAGACATATGATATGAAATTATATGATATATTATGATATATCTTACCTTTCAAGCAATGTGGAAGCAAAATGACAAAACAAAAAAACAAACTTATACAGCCATGTTATCTTTGCAAGCACAGTCTTTTTATTATATAGCCTAATAGCATCAAACAAACAATATAGTTCTTAATCACAGTGATTAAAGATTATTAAACGAAAAGACTGAAAAATGATTGCATAACCACCAAATAGGTGGCGATATGCACTAAGTAGCCTAAATCAACATTTAACAAAAGAAGAAGAAAGAAGCAGCTACTATGGCGCTCTTTTTTATTAGCGTCCGTTTCCATGGTGATTTGTCGATTTGTCGCTTTGTTGAGAGTGTCTGGTGTTGGAACCATCATACTTCGAGTAAGCAAGGTTTGATACACACAAAAGCAGTAAAGGATATAATCCACGCCAGAGAAGCGCAGCAGGGAACGGCGGCTGAAGGCGGCGATGACCAGCGGCTTCAGGTAAGAGGCGCGTCCTGCTGAGGTGCTTGACTTGCGAAGCGCCCTCATTGGGTCAAGCGTCACTGAGGCCTCGCATAGGCTGTGCTTTTCTGGCAGAGCAGCCAATAGGCGCGCGAGCTGGTCCGCCTAAGGCTGTATGCTGCAGAAATGCGTTTTACAATATTACAAAATTAAGGATTAATTTTTAGGCTTCATATCTCGTGAAACAAATCTTTCCCGTAGCGTCTTTCGACGCAGTACGAGAGAACTCTCGTAAGAGAACCATTGCTTTCTGGAATACATTGATGCTTTGTGCAACCAATCAGGTTGGTTTGGCTGGTAAGCAAGCTTGGTTAATCTTCTGTGTTTACCATATTTGATGAGATATTTGATTAAATTTACACTGAAACTATGAATTTCTCACAGGATTAAAATAACCAGAATACTCAGTAGTGGAAACACAGTGATATATGAAGACCAGAGAAGTTTCACTGATGCTAAACTCTGAAGTTCCACACAGACAACAACACATGAAATGGTCAGTTGAGTAAAGGCCCAGTTTAGACACACGTACAGCCATTTCCTCCACAGGGAAGTAAGCTTTGGATGCAAGAAGTGATGTAGCTTGTAGTCCCCCTGCACAGTGAAGGCCCAGATGAGAAAGCCCAGAATCTGCCCTGGATGAAGACCATGCCACCACG
>NC_136878.1:30537058-30539558 GCF_949152265.1 Phoxinus phoxinus | reverse complement strand
AAAATTAAATAAATAAATCATGTAAAATATATAATAAATATTTAGAAGTCTGCACTAGGACTAATCGAAATAAACCTTGTCACAATGATAGTGCTGATGACGTAATAAAAATATGATTTGTATGAATTTTAGTAAATATAAATTTAAAAATCTGTTCTATTCATGTCACAGTTATGTTCTGTTTGCTCTCATTTTGACATTCAGTTTCATTGTCGTTAGTTCCTGTTTCCCTACTCTGTTTAGTTTAGTTTTGTTGGTTTCTGATTATGTTTGTTTCTATGGTTACTTATGAGTTGCACCTGTGTCTCGTTTAGCATTTAAACTCCCTGTTTGGTTTTATCTTTTGCCAGTTTGTATCACTATTCATTCTGATTTGTGTGTATGTACTCCCAATATTCTCCTGTATAGGCCTATTTCTGTTTGTAGATTATTTGGTCACACTTTGGTCCAATTCTCACTATTAACTAAATATTAACTATTAACTAGGACTTTTGCCTCAATAAACTCCTAATTACTGCTTATACAGAATTATTAAGGTAGTTGTTAAGTTTAAGTGTTGGGTATGATTAAGGAATGTAGAATATGGTCATGCAGAATAATGCATTACTATGTGCTTTACAAGTACTAAAAAAACAGCCAATATCATAGTTATTTGCATGCTTATAAGCATCTAGTTAATAGTGAGAATTGGCCCTAAACTAAAGTGTTACTGACTATTTAAGTCATTTGTGTAGGATTACAACTACTCTATTCTATTCTATTCTATTCTATTCTATTCTATTCTATTCACTTGTGGACCAAGACGTTTGGACCCCACAATATGTTTGTTGTATGGTATGCCAACTTCAGAAAGAAAGATCAAAATATAAAAGAAAGAAATCAAGAAGGGGTTTAAGTCTATAAAGGAGGCTCACAGGGTTATAGCAGAGATACACGCCCAGCTGATTCTGGCGGTCTTATGGGCCCAGTGGGGGGCGGCTTTGTAAGAGTGGGCGAAGGGCTGGCTGTTGTCTTACCACCTTAATAGTCACTTGAGGGGCTGAAAAGGGACTGACTGGGTCAGCCTCCCCTGGGCATTGGAGCAGGGGCTAAGACAGCTGAAGTGGATTGTCACACTATAGGCTACAAAATGAAGTGGGATTTATCACATGACAGTGTGGGAAAAGATTGACAGATGTTATGCTGACATAACACAATGCCATGTGTGAAAGTGTTTACAGTAGATTGGAAGAGAGATACGTGCTGTACAGCAAAGGAATTCATTATAAATGAGTGTGAAAGTGAATGTATGAGCATTGGAGACAGTCTGCGTTGATGGTATGTGTGCCAGTGAGCATGTTCAAACAAATGCGTGTTTCTATGTATGTCGCTCAATTATTGCACACAAGGCGAGGACTGAAATCTACAAATGGGTGGACCTCTATTTCTGTAATTTCATTGTAAATATTATGAAGTGTATCACTTTCCTAGAATCTATGAAAAAAATGTTTTTTTTTTCTCATTTCAGACTATTCAGTCTAATGTGCACTATTTGACCAATTACTGCACTTTTAAAATGTGCATTGCCACTTTATGTCATGTTTTTGATATTAATAGCATCTCTGTCCTTAAATAAGTGGTCCATAATAGTTTGTGTATCGAACTTATACTGCAAATATTTAAATGTTTTGAGGAATATTATTAGCCAGGCAAATGATACGAAATATTCTACTTAAATAAATAAAAATATATAGTATAGAATACACCACCTATTGGTGGTTATTACCCAACAATGTTCCCAACGTAATATCAATTTTCTGTCTTATAAAAGTGAGACAAGCTCTCAATCTGGATGGACCGATAGTCCTTATGTGGCCTCGTCCCCGCGACAGATGCTGTCTCACGAGGGCAGACGAGGACACTGCTACAGAAATACAACCAATAATGTTCAAATCCAATTACACTTCACCTTGTCCTCCCAAACCCACCAACAATATAAGACAGCAATGCTGTGAAAACTAATGCTTAGTTAGGTTTTTTTTACCCTTCTCAAGATTAATTCAGAAGCATCATCACAAAGGAAAATTTAAAATTACCTATTATGAAATATTTAATATTTTAAGGACAAGTTTGGTGGTATGGTTAAGTTTAAGGGTTAATAGTGTAAGTGAAGGGTCAACAGTGCAATTATAGATGCAATTACAGAAATAACTACAGCTGTATTTACATGCAGGTATTTTTTTAAATTAAGTACAATGTAAATGCACACATGTGCACAATAAAAGCTTTTATCAAATGTTAGTACATAGTAGTTAGTAGTATACCTAGTGGGACCAATTTTCGATAGTCACTTTAGACATTCAACTGACTATAAGTAACTTTGCAACTACATGTCAGCTACCAGTCATTAGAGTATTAGAAGACTGTCTGCTTCATATCTGAAAACACTTTATTTTGATGGTCCTCCATCAAACATACATTCTACTGACTAACTTTACAAGTACATGTCCATTTATTCTGC